>NC_081772.1:31344764-31347264 GCF_963082965.1 Carassius carassius
AAACAACCAGAGCAGTGGGCAGCCATTTATGCTGAGGCGCCCGGGGAGCAGTTGGGGGTTCAATGCCTTGCTCAAGGGAACCTAAGTCGTGGTATTGAAGGTGGAGAGAGAACTGTACATGCACTCCCCCCACCCACAATTCCTGCCGGCCCGGGACTCGAACTCACAACCTTTCCGATTGGGAGTCCGACTCTCTAACCATTAGGCCACGACTCCCCACATGGGAGGTCTGTCTTATTCTACTCACTCCGTGAGCACTCTTTCCTAAAGGGCTGACCATCAGAATCATGTGTGCCGAACAAGGAAGATGCACTGACCCCCTGGAGAAGGAAGGAACATCGCTCTAAGAGAAATCAGGCTGCCATGTCTCATCCTATGTAATGACGTTTTTCAGTGCTGGGCCTGGGGACCGACAGCACTGCACAATTCGGAGGTCTGTCTTATTCTACTCACTCTGTCAGCGCGCTTTCCTAAAGGGCTGACCATCAGAATCAGGGTTGCCGAACAAGGGAGATGCACTGATCCCCGGGAGCAGGAAGGAACATCGCTCTAGTACAGATTCAGAAGAAGAGATGGACCGTAGTGATAGCAAGGTGACTCCGCCAAAAGCAGACAGACCTTCACCCAAACAGGGACTTGAACCCTGGACCCTCAGATTAAAAGTCTGATGCTCTACCGACTGAGCTATCCGGGCTCTTGTGGAGAACTGGCATCTCACCTTTTATAAAGCAGCAGTTTTACAACAAGCTGCCCAGAAGAGACGCAGGTGTCACGAGGATGAAAGCTAGAAGCAGTTATGGCACAGAGAGCGAAGGACAATAGAAGGCACAATTAGGTCACAGAAATCTAAAGCAATACTGCAAATCCCTCCCGTAGTCGGCAGAGTTTGAACCTGCGTGGGGAGACCCCAATGGATTTCAAGTCCATCGCCTTAACCTCTCGGCCACGACTACGGCTAATGTTAAAAAGCAAGCGCCCTTGTCTGGTGGCGCCCTGCACAGGCCAAGCTTCAGAAACAAAATCACGCAGAAAGATGAGGTGGTAAAAAATTTTCAACCTTCCCCTATACTAAACGGCAAAGGGTTGCCGTGACCCGGATTCGAACGAGGGTTGCTGCGGCCACAACACAGAGTACTAACCACTATACGATCACGGCGTGCCACTGGCTCACCCAAGACAACCCCTGGAGCCCGGATACAAGAAGCAGCAGCGGCGTGTTTGTCCATCGAAGAGGGACTAGACAATTCGCAAATAAGTGCGAGGACCGTGAAAAATGCATGGATGCTTTGCCTCATGGCCTTCAGCGTAGTCGGCAGGATTCGAACCTGCGCGGGGAGACCCCAATGGATTTCTAGTCCATCGCCTTAACCACTCGGCCACGACTACGGGAGTGGACCAGTTTCTGCTCAGTTTGTGTCCAACACTGCTGCCTGACCTACTTGCAACCAACCCAGCTCAGTCAGCAAGCGGAGATTGCAAGCTAGCCCTGCAAGCGGGTAAAACAGTGGTCCCACTGAGGAGAAATTAGGCTGCCATGTCTCATCCTATGTAATGGGGTTTTTCAGTACTGGCCCTGGGGACCGACAGCACTGCACAATTGGGAAGTCTGTCTTAATCTACTCACTCTGTGAGCACTCTTTCCTAAAGGGATGACCATCAGAATCAGGTTTGCCGAACAAGGGAGATGCACTGATCCCCGGGAGCAGGAAGGAACATCGCTCTAGTACAGAGTCAGCAGAAGAGATGGACCGTAGTGATAGCAAGCTGAGGCCTACAAAAAGAAGACTGACCTTCGCCCAAACAGGGACTTGAATTAAGCAGACCACCTTCTGCCATGATGTGTGTAACACTGCTGCCTGACCTACTTGCAAGCTAGCAAGCGGAGATTGTAAGCTAGCCCTGGATGCAGCTAAAACAGCAGTCCCACTGAGGAGAAATCAGGCTGCCATGTCTCATCCTATGTAATGGGGTTTTTCAGTGCTGGCCCTGGGGACCGACAGCACTGAACAAATGGGAGGTCTTTCTTATTCTACTCACTCCGTGAGCACTCTTTCCTAAAGGGCTGACCATCAGAATCATGTGTGCCGAACAAGGGAGATGCACTGATCCCCGGGAGAAGGAAAGAACATCGCTCTAATACAGAGTCAGCAGAAGAGATGGACCCGTAGTGATAGCAAGCTGAGCCCTCCAAAAAGTAGACTGACCTTCGCCCAAACAGGGACTTGCATTAAGCAGACTACCTTCTGCCCTGTTGTGTGTCACATTGCTGCCTGATCTACTTGCAACCTAGCAAGCCGAGATTGTAAGCTAGCACTGGAAGCGGGTAAAACAGCAGTCCCACTGAGGAGAAATCAGGCTGCCATGTCTCATCCTATGTAATGTGGTTTTTCAGTACTGGCCCTGGGGACCGACAGCACTGCACAATTGGGAAGTCCGTCTTATTCTACGTACTCTGTGAGCACTCTTTCCTAAAGGGCTGATCATCAGAATCAGGTGTGCC
>NC_081772.1:31354764-31379764 GCF_963082965.1 Carassius carassius
TACGCCCAAACAGGGACTTGAATTAAGGCTTTGCCTCATGGCCTTCAGCAAACAGCGTAGTCGGCAGGATTCGAACCTGCGCGGGGAGACCCCAATGGATTTCAAGTCCATCGCCTTAACCACTCGGCCACGACTACGGGAGTAGACCAATTACTGCTCAGTTTGTGTCCAACACTGTTGCCTGTCCTACTTGCAACCAACCCAGCTCAGTCAGCAAGCGGAGATTGCAAGCTAGCCCTGCAAGCGGGTAAAACAGCGCTCCCACTGAGGAGAAATCAGGCTGCCATGTCTCATCCTATGTAATGGGGTTTTTCAGTACTGGCCCTGGGGACCGACAGCACTGCACAATTGGGAAGTCTGTCTTATTCTACTCACTCTGTGAGCACTCTTTCCTAAAGGGCTGACCATCAGAATCATGTGTGCCGAACAAAGGAGATGCACTGATCCCCGGGAGAAGGAAGGAACATCGCTCTAATACAGAGTCAGCAGAAGAGATGGACCCGTAGTGATAGCAAGCTGAGGCCTCCAAAAAGTAGACTGACCTTCGCCCAAACAGGGACTTGAATTAAGCAGACCACCTTCTGCCCTGTTGTATGTCACATTGCTGCCTGACCTACTTGCAACCTAGCAAGCCGAGATTGTAAGCTAGCCCTGGAGGCGGGAAAAACAGCAGTCCCACTGAGGAGAAATCAGGCTGCCATGTCTCATCCTATGTAATGGGGTTTTTCAGTACTGGCCCTCGGGACCGACACAACTGCACAAATGGGAGGTCTGTCTTATTCTACTCACTCTGTGAGCACTCTTTCCTAAAGGGCTGACCATCAGAATCATGTGTGCCGAACAAGGGAGATGCACTGATCCCCGGGAGAAGGAAGGAACATCGCTCTAATACAGAGTCAGCAGAAGAGATGGTCCCGTAGTGATAGCTAGCTGAGGCCTCCAAAAAGTAGACTGACCTTCGCCCAAACAGGGACTTGAATTAAGCAGACCACCTTCTGCCCTGTTGTGTGTCACATTGCTGCCTGACCTACTTGCAACCTAGCAAGCCGAGATTGTAAGCTAGCCCTGGAAGCGGGAAAATTAGCAGTCCCACTGAGGAGAAATCAGGCTGCCATGTCTCATCCTATGTAATGGGGTTTTTCAGTGCTGGGCCTGGGGACCGACAGCACTGCACAATTCGGAGGTCTGTCTTATTCTACTCACTCTGTGAGCGCGCTTTCCTAACGAGCTGACCATCAGAATCAGGTGTGCCAAACAAGGGAGGTGCACTGATACCCTGGAGCAGGAAGGAACACCGCTCCAGTACAGATTCAGAAGAAGAGATGGACCATAGTGATAGCAAGGTGACTCCGCCAAAAGTAGACAGACCTTCACCCGAACAGGGACTTGAACCCTGGACCCTCAGATTAAAAGTCTGATGCTCTACCGACTGAGCTATCCGGGCTCTTTTGGGGCACTGGCTTCTCACCTTTTATAAATCAGCAATTTTACAACAAGCTGCCCAGAAGAGACGCAGGTGTAACGAGGATGAAAGCTAGAAGCAGTTATGGCACAGAGAGCGAAGGACCATAGATGGCACAATTACCGTCACAGAAAGCTAAAGCAATACTGCAAATCCCTACCGTAGTTGGCAGAGCTCGAACCTGCGCAGGGAGACCACAATGGTTTTCAAGTCCATCGCCTTAACCTCTCGGCCATGACTACGCATAATGTTAGAAAGCAAGCCCCCTTGTCTGATGGCGCCCTGCACAGGCCAAGCTTCAGAAACAAAATCAAGCAGAAAGATGAGGTGGTAAAATATTTTCAACCTTCCCGTATACTCAACGGCAAAGGGTTGCCGTGACCCGGATTCGAACCGGGGTTGCTGCGGCCACAACGCAGAGTACTAACCACTATACGATCACGGCGTGCCACTGGCTCTCCCAAGACAACCCCTGGAGCCCGGATACAAGAAGCAGCAGCGGCGTGTTTGTCCATCGAAGAGGGTCTGGACATTTCGCAAATAAGTGCGAGGACCGTGAAAAATGCATGGATGCTTTGCCTCATGGCCTTCAGCAAAAAGCGTAGTCGGCAGGATTCGAACCTGCGCGAGGAGACCCCAATGGATTTCAAGTCCATCGCCTTAACCACTCGGCCACGACTACGCGAGTAGACCAATTACTGCTCAGTTTGTGTCCAACACTGCTGCCTGACCTACTTGCAACCAACCCAGCTCAGTCAGCAAGCAGAGATTGCAAGCTAGCCCTGCAAGCGGGTAAAACATCGGTCCCTCTGAGGAGAAATCAGGCTGCCATGTCTCATCCTATGTAATGGGGTTTTTCAGTACTGGCCCTGGGGACCGACAGCACTGCACAATTGGGAAGTCTGTCTTATTCTACTCACTCTGTGAGCACTTTTTCCTAAAGGGCTGACCATCAGAATCAGGTTTGCCGAACAAGGGAGATGCACTGATCCCCGGGAGCAGAAAGGAACATCGCTCTAGTACAGAGTCAGCAGAAGAGATGGACCGTAGTTATAGCAAGCTGAGGCCTACAAAAAGAAGACTGACCTACGCCCAAACAGGGACTTGAATTAAGGCTTTGCCTCATGGCCTTCAGCAAACAGCGTAGTCGGCAGGATTCGAACCTGCGCGGGGAGACCCCAATGGATTTCAAGTCCATCGCCTTAACCACTCGGCCACGACTACGGGAGTAGACCAATTACTGCTCAGTTTGTGTCCAACACTGTTGCCTGTCCTACTTGCAACCAACCCAGCTCAGTCAGCAAGCGGAGATTGCAAGCTAGCCCTGCAAGCGGGTAAAACAGCGCTCCCACTGAGGAGAAATCAGGCTGCCATGTCTCATCCTATGTAATGGGGTTTTTCAGTACTGGCCCTGGGGACCGACAGCACTGCACAATTGGGAAGTCTGTCTTATTCTACTCACTCTGTGAGCACTCTTTCCTAAAGGGCTGATCATCAGAATCATGTGTGCCGAACAAAGGAGATGCACTGATCCCCGGGAGAAGGAAGGAACATCGCTCTAATACAGAGTCAGCAGAAGAGATGGACCCGTAGTGATAGCAAGCTGAGGCCTCCAAAAAGTAGACTGACCTTCGCCCAAACAGGGACTTGAATTAAGCAGACCACCTTCTGCCCTGTTGTATGTCACATTGCTGCCTGACCTACTTGCAACCTAGCAAGCCGAGATTGTAAGCTAGCCCTGGAAGCGGGAAAAACAGCAGTCCCACTGAGGAGAAATCAGGCTGCCATGTCTCATCCTATGTAATGGGGTTTTTCAGTACTGGCCCTCGGGACCGACACAACTGCACAAATGGGAGGTCTGTCTTATTCTACTCACTCTGTGAGCACTCTTTCCTAAAGGGCTGACCATCAGAATCATGTGTGCCGAACAAGGGAGATGCACTGATCCCCGGGAGAAGGAAGGAACATCGCTCTAATACAGAGTCAGCAGAAGAGATGGTCCCGTAGTGATAGCTAGCTGAGGCCTCCAAAAAGTAGACTGACCTTCGCCCAAACAGGGACTTGAATTAAGCAGACCACCTTCTGCCCTGTTGTGTGTCACATTGCTGCCTGACCTACTTGCAACCTAGCAAGCCGAGATTGTAAGCTAGCCCTGGAAGCGGGAAAATTAGCAGTCCCACTGAGGAGAAATCAGGCTGCCATGTCTCATCCTATGTAATGGGGTTTTTCAGTGCTGGGCCTGGGGACCGACAGCACTGCACAATTCGGAGGTCTGTCTTATTCTACTCACTCTGTGAGCGCGCTTTCCTAACGAGCTGACCATCAGAATCAGGTGTGCCAAACAAGGGAGGTGCACTGATACCCTGGAGCAGGAAGGAACACCGCTCCAGTACAGATTCAGAAGAAGAGATGGACCATAGTGATAGCAAGGTGACTCCGCCAAAAGTAGACAGACCTTCACCCGAACAGGGACTTGAACCCTGGACCCTCAGATTAAAAGTCTGATGCTCTACCGACTGAGCTATCCGGGCTCTTTTGGGGCACTGGCTTCTCACCTTTTATAAATCAGCAATTTTACAACAAGCTGCCCAGAAGAGACGCAGGTGTAACGAGGATGAAAGCTAGAAGCAGTTATGGCACAGAGAGCGAAGGACCATAGATGGCACAATTACCGTCACAGAAAGCTAAAGCAATACTGCAAATCCCTACCGTAGTTGGCAGAGCTCGAACCTGCGCAGGGAGACCACAATGGTTTTCAAGTCCATCGCCTTAACCTCTCGGCCATGACTACGCATAATGTTAGAAAGCAAGCCCCCTTGTCTGATGGCGCCCTGCACAGGCCAAGCTTCAGAAACAAAATCAAGCAGAAAGATGAGGTGGTAAAATATTTTCAACCTTCCCGTATACTCAACGGCAAAGGGTTGCCGTGACCCGGATTCGAACCGGGGTTGCTGCGGCCACAACGCAGAGTACTAACCACTATACGATCACGGCGTGCCACTGGCTCTCCCAAGACAACCCCTGGAGCCCGGATACAAGAAGCAGCAGCGGCGTGTTTGTCCATCGAAGAGGGTCTGGACATTTCGCAAATAAGTGCGAGGACCGTGAAAAATGCATGGATGCTTTGCCTCATGGAATTCAGCAAAAAGCGTAGTCGGCAGGATTCGAACCTGCGCGGGGAGACCCCAATGGATTTCAAGTCCATCGCCTTAACCACTCGGCCACGACTACGGGAGTAGACCAATTACTGCTCAGTTTGTGTCCAACACTGCTGCCTGACCTACTTGCAACCAACCCAGCTCAGTCAGCAAGCAGAGATTGCAAGCTAGCCCTGCAAGCGGGTAAAACATCGGTCCCTCTGAGGAGAAATCAGGCTGCCATGTCTCATCCTATGTAATGGGGTTTTTCAGTACTGGCCCTGGGGACCGACAGCACTGCACAATTGGGAAGTCTGTCTTATTCTACTCACTCTGTGAGCACTTTTTCCTAAAGGGCTGACCATCAGAATCAGGTTTGCCGAACAAGGGAGATGCACTGATCCCCGGGAGCAGAAAGGAACATCGCTCTAGTACAGAGTCAGCAGAAGAGATGGACCGTAGTTATAGCAAGCTGAGGCCTACAAAAAGAAGACTGACCTACGCCCAAACAGGGACTTGAATTAAGGCTTTGCCTCATGGCCTTCAGCAAACAGCGTAGTGGGCAGGATTCGAACCTGCGCGGGGAGACCCCAATGGATTCAAGTGCATCGCCTTAACCACTCGGCCACGACTACGGGAGTAGACCAATTACTGCTCAGTTTGTGTCCAACACTGTTGCCTGTCCTACTTGCAACCAACCCAGCTCAGTCAGCAAGCGGAGATTGCAAGCTAGCCCTGCAAGCGGGTAAAACAGCGCTCCCACTGAGGAGAAATCAGGCTGCCATGTCTCATCCTATGTAATGGGGTTTTTCAGTACTGGCCCTGGGGACCGACAGCACTGCACAATTGGGAAGTCTGTCTTATTCTACTCACTCTGTGAGCACTCTTTCCTAAAGGGCTGACCATCAGAATCATGTGTGCCGAACAAAGGAGATGCACTGATCCCCGGGAGAAGGAAGGAACATCGCTCTAATACAGAGTCAGCAGAAGAGATGGACCCGTAGTGATAGCAAGCTGAGGCCTCCAAAATGTAGACTGACCTTCGCCCAAACAGGGACTTGAATTAAGCAGACCACCTTCTGCCCTGTTGTATGTCACATTGCTGCCTAACCTACTTGCAACCTAGCAAGCCGAGATTGTAAGCTAGCCCTGGAAGCGGGAAAAACAGCAGTCCCACTGAGGAGAAATCAGGCTGCCATGTCTCATCCTATGTAATGGGGTTTTTCAGTACTGGCCCTCGGGACCGACACAACTGCACAAATGGGAGGTCTGTCTTATTCTACTCACTCTGTGAGCACTCTTTCCTAAAGGGCTGACCATCAGAATCATGTGTGCCGAACAAGGGAGATGCACTGATCCCCGGGAGAAGGAAGGAACATCGCTCTAATACAGAGTCAGCAGAAGAGATGGTCCCGTAGTGATAGCTAGCTGAGGCCTCCAAAAAGTAGACTGACCTTCGCCCAAACAGGGACTTGAATTAAGCAGACCACCTTCTGCCCTGTTGTGTGTCACATTGCTGCCTGACCTACTTGCAACCTAGCAAGCCGAGATTGTAAGCTAGCCCTGGAAGCGGGAAAATTAGCAGTCCCACTGAGGAGAAATCAGGCTGCCATGTCTCATCCTATGTAATGGGGTTTTTCAGTGCTGGGCCTGGGGACCGACAGCACTGCACAATTCGGAGGTCTGTCTTATTCTACTCACTCTGTGAGCGCGCTTTCCTAACGAGCTGACCATCAGAATCAGGTGTGCCAAACAAGGGAGGTGCACTGATACCCTGGAGCAGGAAGGAACACCGCTCCAGTACAGATTCAGAAGAAGAGATGGACCATAGTGATAGCAAGGTGACTCCGCCAAAAGTAGACAGACCTTCACCCGAACAGGGACTTGAACCCTGGACCCTCAGATTAAAAGTCTGATGCTCTACCGACTGAGCTATCCGGGCTCTTTTGGGGCACTGGCTTCTCACCTTTTATAAATCAGCAATTTTACAACAAGCTGCCCAGAAGAGACGCAGGTGTAACGAGGATGAAAGCTAGAAGCAGTTATGGCACAGAGAGCGAAGGACCATAGATGGCACAATTACCGTCACAGAAAGCTAAAGCAATACTGCAAATCCCTACCGTAGTTGGCAGAGCTCGAACCTGCGCAGGGAGACCACAATGGTTTTCAAGTCCATCGCCTTAACCTCTCGGCCATGACTACGCATAATGTTAGAAAGCAAGCCCCCTTGTCTGATGGCGCCCTGCACAGGCCAAGCTTCAGAAACAAAA
This sequence comes from Carassius carassius, assembly GCF_963082965.1. Classification (NCBI taxonomy): domain Eukaryota; kingdom Metazoa; phylum Chordata; class Actinopteri; order Cypriniformes; family Cyprinidae; genus Carassius; species Carassius carassius. The sequence goes on from NC_081772.1 coordinate 31,361,634, forward strand.
TCAAGCAGAAAGATGAGGTGGTAAAATATTTTCAACCTTCCCGTATACTCAACGGCAAAGGGTTGCCGTGACTCGGATTCGAACCGGGGTTGCTGCGGCCACAACGCAGAGTACTAACCACTATACGATCACGGCGTGCCACGGGCTCTCCCAAGACAACCCCTGGAGCCCGGATACAAGAAGCAGCAGCGGCGTGTTTGTCCATCGAAGAGGGTCTGGACATTTCGCAAATAAGTGCGAGGACCGTGAAAAATACATGGATGCTTTGCCTCATGGCCTTCAGCAAACAGCATAGTCGGCAGGATTCGAACCTGCGCGGGGAGACCCCAATGGATTTCAAGTCCATCGCCTTAACCACTCGGCCACATCTACGGGAGTAGACCAATTACTGCTCAGTTTGTGTCCAACACTGCTGCCTGTCCTACTTGCAACCAACCCAGCTCAGTCAGCAAGCGGAGATTGCAAGCTAGCCCTGCAAGCGGGTAAAACAGCGCTCCCACTGAGGAGAAATCAGGCTGCCATGTCTCATCCTATGTAATGGGGTTTTTCAGTACTGGCCCTGGGGACCGACAGCACTGCACAATTGGGAAGTCTGTCTTATTCTACTCACTCTGTGAGCACTCTTTCCTAAAGGGCTGACCATCAGAATCATGTGTGCCGAACAAAGGAGATGCACTGATCCCCGGGAGAAGGAAGGAACATCGCTCTAATACAGAGTCAGCAGAAGAGATGGACCCGTAGTGATAGCAAGCTGAGGCCTCCAAAAAGTAGACTGACCTTCGCCCAAACAGGGACTTGAATTAAGCAGACCACCTTCTGCCCTGTTGTGTGTCACATTGCTGCCTGACCTACTTGCAACCTAGCAAGCCGAGATTGTAACCTAGCCCTGGAAGCGGGAAAAACAGCAGTCCCACTGAGGAGAAATCAGGCTGCCATGTCTCATCCTATGTAATGGGGTTTTTCAGTGCTGGGCCTGGGGACCGACAGCACTGCACAATTCGGAGGTCTGTCTTATTCTACTCACTCTGTGAGCGCGCTTTCCTAACGAGCTGACCATCAGAATCAGGTGTGCCAAACAAGGGAGGTGCACTGATACCCTGGAGCAGGAAGGAACACCGCTCCAGTACAGATTCAGAAGAAGAGATGGACCATAGTGATAGCAAGGTGACTCCGCCAAAAGTAGACAGACCTTCACCCGAACAGGGACTTGAACCCTGGACCCTCAGATTAAAAGTCTGATGCTCTACCGACTGAGCTATCCGGGCTCTTTTGGGGCACTGGCTTCTCACCTTTTATAAATCAGCAATTTTACAACAAGCTGCCCAGAAGAGACGCAGGTGTAACGAGGATGAAAGCTAGAAGCAGTTATGGCACAGAGAGCGAAGGACCATAGATGGCACAATTACCGTCACAGAAAGCTAAATCAATACTGCAAATCCCTCCCGTAGTTGGCAGAGCTCAAACCTGCGCAGGGAGATCCCAATGGATTTCAAGTCCATCGCCTTAACCTCTCGGCCATGACTACGCATAATGTTAGAAAGCAAGCCCCCTTGTCTGATGGCGCCCTGCACAGGCCAAGCTTCAGAAACAAAATCAAGCAGAAAGATGAGGTGGTAAAATATTTTCAACCTTCCCGTATACTCAACGGCAAAGGGTTGCCGTGACCCGGATTCGAACCGGGGTTGCTGCGGCCACAACGCAGAGTACTAACCACTATACGATCACGGCGTGCCACTGGCTCTCCCAAGACAACCCCTGGAGCCCGGATACAAGAAGCAGCAGCGGCGTGTTTGTCCATCGAAGAGGGTCTGGACATTTCGCAAATAAGTGCGAGGACCGTGAAAAATGCATGGATGCTTTGCCTCATGGCATTCAGCAAAAAGCGCAGTCGGCAGGATTCGAACCTGCGCGGGGAGACCCCAATGGATTTCAAGTCCATCGCCTTAACCACTCGGCCACGACTACGGGAGTAGACCAATTACTGCTCAGTTTGTGTCCAACACTGCTGCCTGACCTACTTGCAACCAACCCAGCTCAGTCAGCAAGCAGAGATTGCAAGCTAGCCCTGCAAGCGGGTAAAACATCGGTCCCTCTGAGGAGAAATCAGGCTGCCATGTCTCATCCTATGTAATGGGGTTTTTCAGTACTGGCCCTGGGGACCGACAGCACTGCACAATTGGGAAGTCTGTCTTATTCTACTCACTCTGTGAGCACTTTTTCCTAAAGGGCTGACCATCAGAATCAGGTTTGCCGAACAAGGGAGATGCACTGATCCCCGGGAGCAGAAAGGAACATCGCTCTAGTACAGAGTCAGCAGAAGAGATGGACCGTAGTTATAGCAAGCTGAGGCCTACAAAAAGAAGACTGACCTACGCCCAAACAGGGACTTGAATTAAGGCTTTGCCTCATGGCCTTCAGCAAACAGCGAAGTGGGCAGGATTCGAACCTGCGCGGGGAGACCCCAATGGATTTCAAGTGCATCGCCTTAACCACTCGGCCACGAGTACGGGGGAGTAGACCAATTACTGCTCAGTTTGTGTCCAACACTGTTGCCTGTCCTACTTGCAACCAACCCAGCTCAGTCAGCAAGCGGAGATTGCAAGCTAGCCCTGCAAGCGTGTAAAACAGCGCTCCCACTGAGGAGAAATCAGGCTGCCATGTCTCATCCTATGTAATGGGGTTTTTCAGTACTGGCCCTGGGGACCGACAGCACTGCACAATTGGGAAGTCTGTCTTATTCTACTCACTCTGTGAGCACTCTTTCCTAAAGGGCTGACCATCAGAATCATGTGTGCCGAACAAAGGAGATGCACTGATCCCCGGGAGAAGGAAGGAACATCGCTCTAATACAGAGTCAGCAGAAGAGATGGACCCGTAGTGATAGCAAGCTGAGGCCTCCAAAAAGTAGACTGACCTTCGCCCAAACAGGGACTTGAATTAAGCAGACCACCTTCTGCCCTGTTGTATGTCACATTGCTGCCTGACCTACTTGCAACCTAGCAAGCCGAGATTGTAAGCTAGCCCTGGAAGCGGGAAAAACAGCAGTCCCACTGAGGAGAAATCAGGCTGCCATGTCTCATCCTATGTAATGGGGTTTTTCAGTACTGGCCCTCGGGACCGACACAACTGCACAAATGGGAGGTCTGTCTTATTCTACTCACTCTGTGAGCACTCTTTCCTAAAGGGCTGACCATCAGAATCATGTGTGCCGAACAAGGGAGATGCACTGATCCCCGGGAGAAGGAAGGAACATCGCTCTAATACAGAGTCAGCAGAAGAGATGGTCCCGTAGTGATAGCTAGCTGAGGCCTCCAAAAAGTAGACTGACCTTCGCCCAAACAGGGACTTGAATTAAGCAGACCACCTTCTGCCCTGTTGTGTGTCACATTGCTGCCTGACCTACTTGCAACCTAGCAAGCCGAGATTGTAAGCTAGCCCTGGAAGCGGGAAAATTAGCAGTCCCACTGAGGAGAAATCAGGCTGCCATGTCTCATCCTATGTAATGGGGTTTTTCAGTGCTGGGCCTGGGGACCGACAGCACTGCACAATTCGGAGGTCTGTCTTATTCTACTCACTCTGTGAGCGCGCTTTCCTAACGAGCTGACCATCAGAATCAGGTGTGCCAAACAAGGGAGGTGCACTGATACCCTGGAGCAGGAAGGAACACCGCTCCAGTACAGATTCAGAAGAAGAGATGGACCATAGTGATAGCAAGGTGACTCCGCCAAAAGTAGACAGACCTTCACCCGAACAGGGACTTGAACCCTGGACCCTCAGATTAAAAGTCTGATGCTCTACCGACTGAGCTATCCGGGCTCTTTTGGGGCACTGGCTTCTCACCTTTTATAAATCAGCAATTTTACAACAAGCTGCCCAGAAGAGACGCAGGTGTAACGAGGATGAAAGCTAGAAGCAGTTATGGCACAGAGAGCGAAGGACCATAGATGGCACAATTACCGTCACAGAAAGCTAAAGCAATACTGCAAATCCCTACCGTAGTTGGCAGAGCTCGAACCTGCGCAGGGAGACCACAATGGTTTTCAAGTCCATCGCCTTAACCTCTCGGCCATGACTACGCATAATGTTAGAAAGCAAGCCCCCTTGTCTGATGGCGCCCTGCACAGGCCAAGCTTCAGAAACAAAATCAAGCAGAAAGATGAGGTGGTAAAATATTTTCAACCTTCCCGTATACTCAACGGCAAAGGGTTGCCGTGACCCGGATTCGAACCGGGGTTGCTGCGGCCACAACGCAGAGTACTAACCACTATACGATCACGGCGTGCCACTGGCTCTCCCAAGACAACCCCTGGAGCCCGGATACAAGAAGCAGCAGCGGCGTGTTTGTCCATCGAAGAGGGTCTGGACATTTCGCAAATAAGTGCGAGGACCGTGAAAAATGCATGGATGCTTTGCCTCATGGCCTTCAGCAAAAAGCGTAGTCGGCAGGATTCGAACCTGCGCGAGGAGACCCCAATGGATTTCAAGTCCATCGCCTTAACCACTCGGCCACGACTACGCGAGTAGACCAATTACTGCTCAGTTTGTGTCCAACACTGCTGCCTGACCTACTTGCAACCAACCCAGCTCAGTCAGCAAGCAGAGATTGCAAGCTAGCCCTGCAAGCGGGTAAAACATCGGTCCCTCTGAGGAGAAATCAGGCTGCCATGTCTCATCCTATGTAATGGGGTTTTTCAGTACTGGCCCTGGGGACCGACAGCACTGCACAATTGGGAAGTCTGTCTTATTCTACTCACTCTGTGAGCACTTTTTCCTAAAGGGCTGACCATCAGAATCAGGTTTGCCGAACAAGGGAGATGCACTGATCCCCGGGAGCAGAAAGGAACATCGCTCTAGTACAGAGTCAGCAGAAGAGATGGACCGTAGTTATAGCAAGCTGAGGCCTACAAAAAGAAGACTGACCTACGCCCAAACAGGGACTTGAATTAAGGCTTTGCCTCATGGCCTTCAGCAAACAGCGTAGTCGGCAGGATTCGAACCTGCGCGGGGAGACCCCAATGGATTTCAAGTCCATCGCCTTAACCACTCGGCCACGACTACGGGAGTAGACCAATTACTGCTCAGTTTGTGTCCAACACTGTTGCCTGTCCTACTTGCAACCAACCCAGCTCAGTCAGCAAGCGGAGATTGCAAGCTAGCCCTGCAAGCGGGTAAAACAGCGCTCCCACTGAGGAGAAATCAGGCTGCCATGTCTCATCCTATGTAATGGGGTTTTTCAGTACTGGCCCTGGGGACCGACAGCACTGCACAATTGGGAAGTCTGTCTTATTCTACTCACTCTGTGAGCACTCTTTCCTAAAGGGCTGATCATCAGAATCATGTGTGCCGAACAAAGGAGATGCACTGATCCCCGGGAGAAGGAAGGAACATCGCTCTAATACAGAGTCAGCAGAAGAGATGGACCCGTAGTGATAGCAAGCTGAGGCCTCCAAAAAGTAGACTGACCTTCGCCCAAACAGGGACTTGAATTAAGCAGACCACCTTCTGCCCTGTTGTATGTCACATTGCTGCCTGACCTACTTGCAACCTAGCAAGCCGAGATTGTAAGCTAGCCCTGGAAGCGGGAAAAACAGCAGTCCCACTGAGGAGAAATCAGGCTGCCATGTCTCATCCTATGTAATGGGGTTTTTCAGTACTGGCCCTCGGGACCGACACAACTGCACAAATGGGAGGTCTGTCTTATTCTACTCACTCTGTGAGCACTCTTTCCTAAAGGGCTGACCATCAGAATCATGTGTGCCGAACAAGGGAGATGCACTGATCCCCGGGAGAAGGAAGGAACATCGCTCTAATACAGAGTCAGCAGAAGAGATGGTCCCGTAGTGATAGCTAGCTGAGGCCTCCAAAAAGTAGACTGACCTTCGCCCAAACAGGGACTTGAATTAAGCAGACCACCTTCTGCCCTGTTGTGTGTCACATTGCTGCCTGACCTACTTGCAACCTAGCAAGCCGAGATTGTAAGCTAGCCCTGGAAGCGGGAAAATTAGCAGTCCCACTGAGGAGAAATCAGGCTGCCATGTCTCATCCTATGTAATGGGGTTTTTCAGTGCTGGGCCTGGGGACCGACAGCACTGCACAATTCGGAGGTCTGTCTTATTCTACTCACTCTGTGAGCGCGCTTTCCTAACGAGCTGACCATCAGAATCAGGTGTGCCAAACAAGGGAGGTGCACTGATACCCTGGAGCAGGAAGGAACACCGCTCCAGTACAGATTCAGAAGAAGAGATGGACCATAGTGATAGCAAGGTGACTCCGCCAAAAGTAGACAGACCTTCACCCGAACAGGGACTTGAACCCTGGACCCTCAGATTAAAAGTCTGATGCTCTACCGACTGAGCTATCCGGGCTCTTTTGGGGCACTGGCTTCTCACCTTTTATAAATCAGCAATTTTACAACAAGCTGCCCAGAAGAGACGCAGGTGTAACGAGGATGAAAGCTAGAAGCAGTTATGGCACAGAGAGCGAAGGACCATAGATGGCACAATTACCGTCACAGAAAGCTAAAGCAATACTGCAAATCCCTACCGTAGTTGGCAGAGCTCGAACCTGCGCAGGGAGACCACAATGGTTTTCAAGTCCATCGCCTTAACCTCTCGGCCATGACTACGCATAATGTTAGAAAGCAAGCCCCCTTGTCTGATGGCGCCCTGCACAGGCCAAGCTTCAGAAACAAAATCAAGCAGAAAGATGAGGTGGTAAAATATTTTCAACCTTCCCGTATACTCAACGGCAAAGGGTTGCCGTGACCCGGATTCGAACCGGGGTTGCTGCGGCCACAACGCAGAGTACTAACCACTATACGATCACGGCGTGCCACTGGCTCTCCCAAGACAACCCCTGGAGCCCGGATACAAGAAGCAGCAGCGGCGTGTTTGTCCATCGAAGAGGGTCTGGACATTTCGCAAATAAGTGCGAGGACCGTGAAAAATGCATGGATGCTTTGCCTCATGGAATTCAGCAAAAAGCGTAGTCGGCAGGATTCGAACCTGCGCGGGGAGACCCCAATGGATTTCAAGTCCATCGCCTTAACCACTCGGCCACGACTACGGGAGTAGACCAATTACTGCTCAGTTTGTGTCCAACACTGCTGCCTGACCTACTTGCAACCAACCCAGCTCAGTCAGCAAGCAGAGATTGCAAGCTAGCCCTGCAAGCGGGTAAAACATCGGTCCCTCTGAGGAGAAATCAGGCTGCCATGTCTCATCCTATGTAATGGGGTTTTTCAGTACTGGCCCTGGGGACCGACAGCACTGCACAATTGGGAAGTCTGTCTTATTCTACTCACTCTGTGAGCACTTTTTCCTAAAGGGCTGACCATCAGAATCAGGTTTGCCGAACAAGGGAGATGCACTGATCCCCGGGAGCAGAAAGGAACATCGCTCTAGTACAGAGTCAGCAGAAGAGATGGACCGTAGTTATAGCAAGCTGAGGCCTACAAAAAGAAGACTGACCTACGCCCAAACAGGGACTTGAATTAAGGCTTTGCCTCATGGCCTTCAGCAAACAGCGTAGTGGGCAGGATTCGAACCTGCGCGGGGAGACCCCAATGGATTCAAGTGCATCGCCTTAACCACTCGGCCACGACTACGGGAGTAGACCAATTACTGCTCAGTTTGTGTCCAACACTGTTGCCTGTCCTACTTGCAACCAACCCAGCTCAGTCAGCAAGCGGAGATTGCAAGCTAGCCCTGCAAGCGGGTAAAACAGCGCTCCCACTGAGGAGAAATCAGGCTGCCATGTCTCATCCTATGTAATGGGGTTTTTCAGTACTGGCCCTGGGGACCGACAGCACTGCACAATTGGGAAGTCTGTCTTATTCTACTCACTCTGTGAGCACTCTTTCCTAAAGGGCTGACCATCAGAATCATGTGTGCCGAACAAAGGAGATGCACTGATCCCCGGGAGAAGGAAGGAACATCGCTCTAATACAGAGTCAGCAGAAGAGATGGACCCGTAGTGATAGCAAGCTGAGGCCTCCAAAATGTAGACTGACCTTCGCCCAAACAGGGACTTGAATTAAGCAGACCACCTTCTGCCCTGTTGTATGTCACATTGCTGCCTAACCTACTTGCAACCTAGCAAGCCGAGATTGTAAGCTAGCCCTGGAAGCGGGAAAAACAGCAGTCCCACTGAGGAGAAATCAGGCTGCCATGTCTCATCCTATGTAATGGGGTTTTTCAGTACTGGCCCTCGGGACCGACACAACTGCACAAATGGGAGGTCTGTCTTATTCTACTCACTCTGTGAGCACTCTTTCCTAAAGGGCTGACCATCAGAATCATGTGTGCCGAACAAGGGAGATGCACTGATCCCCGGGAGAAGGAAGGAACATCGCTCTAATACAGAGTCAGCAGAAGAGATGGTCCCGTAGTGATAGCTAGCTGAGGCCTCCAAAAAGTAGACTGACCTTCGCCCAAACAGGGACTTGAATTAAGCAGACCACCTTCTGCCCTGTTGTGTGTCACATTGCTGCCTGACCTACTTGCAACCTAGCAAGCCGAGATTGTAAGCTAGCCCTGGAAGCGGGAAAATTAGCAGTCCCACTGAGGAGAAATCAGGCTGCCATGTCTCATCCTATGTAATGGGGTTTTTCAGTGCTGGGCCTGGGGACCGACAGCACTGCACAATTCGGAGGTCTGTCTTATTCTACTCACTCTGTGAGCGCGCTTTCCTAACGAGCTGACCATCAGAATCAGGTGTGCCAAACAAGGGAGGTGCACTGATACCCTGGAGCAGGAAGGAACACCGCTCCAGTACAGATTCAGAAGAAGAGATGGACCATAGTGATAGCAAGGTGACTCCGCCAAAAGTAGACAGACCTTCACCCGAACAGGGACTTGAACCCTGGACCCTCAGATTAAAAGTCTGATGCTCTACCGACTGAGCTATCCGGGCTCTTTTGGGGCACTGGCTTCTCACCTTTTATAAATCAGCAATTTTACAACAAGCTGCCCAGAAGAGACGCAGGTGTAACGAGGATGAAAGCTAGAAGCAGTTATGGCACAGAGAGCGAAGGACCATAGATGGCACAATTACCGTCACAGAAAGCTAAAGCAATACTGCAAATCCCTACCGTAGTTGGCAGAGCTCGAACCTGCGCAGGGAGACCACAATGGTTTTCAAGTCCATCGCCTTAACCTCTCGGCCATGACTACGCATAATGTTAGAAAGCAAGCCCCCTTGTCTGATGGCGCCCTGCACAGGCCAAGCTTCAGAAACAAAATCAAGCAGAAAGATGAGGTGGTAAAATATTTTCAACCTTCCCGTATACTCAACGGCAAAGGGTTGCCGTGACTCGGATTCGAACCGGGGTTGCTGCGGCCACAACGCAGAGTACTAACCACTATACGATCACGGCGTGCCACGGGCTCTCCCAAGACAACCCCTGGAGCCCGGATACAAGAAGCAGCAGCGGCGTGTTTGTCCATCGAAGAGGGTCTGGACATTTCGCAAATAAGTGCGAGGACCGTGAAAAATACATGGATGCTTTGCCTCATGGCCTTCAGCAAACAGCATAGTCGGCAGGATTCGAACCTGCGCGGGGAGACCCCAATGGATTTCAAGTCCATCGCCTTAACCACTCGGCCACATCTACGGGAGTAGACCAATTACTGCTCAGTTTGTGTCCAACACTGCTGCCTGTCCTACTTGCAACCAACCCAGCTCAGTCAGCAAGCGGAGATTGCAAGCTAGCCCTGCAAGCGGGTAAAACAGCGCTCCCACTGAGGAGAAATCAGGCTGCCATGTCTCATCCTATGTAATGGGGTTTTTCAGTACTGGCCCTGGGGACCGACAGCACTGCACAATTGGGAAGTCTGTCTTATTCTACTCACTCTGTGAGCACTCTTTCCTAAAGGGCTGACCATCAGAATCATGTGTGCCGAACAAAGGAGATGCACTGATCCCCGGGAGAAGGAAGGAACATCGCTCTAATACAGAGTCAGCAGAAGAGATGGACCCGTAGTGATAGCAAGCTGAGGCCTCCAAAAAGTAGACTGACCTTCGCCCAAACAGGGACTTGAATTAAGCAGACCACCTTCTGCCCTGTTGTGTGTCACATTGCTGCCTGACCTACTTGCAACCTAGCAAGCCGAGATTGTAACCTAGCCCTGGAAGCGGGAAAAACAGCAGTCCCACTGAGGAGAAATCAGGCTGCCATGTCTCATCCTATGTAATGGGGTTTTTCAGTGCTGGGCCTGGGGACCGACAGCACTGCACAATTCGGAGGTCTGTCTTATTCTACTCACTCTGTGAGCGCGCTTTCCTAACGAGCTGACCATCAGAATCAGGTGTGCCAAACAAGGGAGGTGCACTGATACCCTGGAGCAGGAAGGAACACCGCTCCAGTACAGATTCAGAAGAAGAGATGGACCATAGTGATAGCAAGGTGACTCCGCCAAAAGTAGACAGACCTTCACCCGAACAGGGACTTGAACCCTGGACCCTCAGATTAAAAGTCTGATGCTCTACCGACTGAGCTATCCGGGCTCTTTTGGGGCACTGGCTTCTCACCTTTTATAAATCAGCAATTTTACAACAAGCTGCCCAGAAGAGACGCAGGTGTAACGAGGATGAAAGCTAGAAGCAGTTATGGCACAGAGAGCGAAGGACCATAGATGGCACAATTACCGTCACAGAAAGCTAAATCAATACTGCAAATCCCTCCCGTAGTTGGCAGAGCTCAAACCTGCGCAGGGAGATCCCAATGGATTTCAAGTCCATCGCCTTAACCTCTCGGCCATGACTACGCATAATGTTAGAAAGCAAGCCCCCTTGTCTGATGGCGCCCTGCACAGGCCAAGCTTCAGAAACAAAATCAAGCAGAAAGATGAGGTGGTAAAATATTTTCAACCTTCCCGTATACTCAACGGCAAAGGGTTGCCGTGACCCGGATTCGAACCGGGGTTGCTGCGGCCACAACGCAGAGTACTAACCACTATACGATCACGGCGTGCCACTGGCTCTCCCAAGACAACCCCTGGAGCCCGGATACAAGAAGCAGCAGCGGCGTGTTTGTCCATCGAAGAGGGTCTGGACATTTCGCAAATAAGTGCGAGGACCGTGAAAAATGCATGGATGCTTTGCCTCATGGCATTCAGCAAAAAGCGCAGTCGGCAGGATTCGAACCTGCGCGGGGAGACCCCAATGGATTTCAAGTCCATCGCCTTAACCACTCGGCCACGACTACGGGAGTAGACCAATTACTGCTCAGTTTGTGTCCAACACTGCTGCCTGACCTACTTGCAACCAACCCAGCTCAGTCAGCAAGCAGAGATTGCAAGCTAGCCCTGCAAGCGGGTAAAACATCGGTCCCTCTGAGGAGAAATCAGGCTGCCATGTCTCATCCTATGTAATGGGGTTTTTCAGTACTGGCCCTGGGGACCGACAGCACTGCACAATTGGGAAGTCTGTCTTATTCTACTCACTCTGTGAGCACTTTTTCCTAAAGGGCTGACCATCAGAATCAGGTTTGCCGAACAAGGGAGATGCACTGATCCCCGGGAGCAGAAAGGAACATCGCTCTAGTACAGAGTCAGCAGAAGAGATGGACCGTAGTTATAGCAAGCTGAGGCCTACAAAAAGAAGACTGACCTACGCCCAAACAGGGACTTGAATTAAGGCTTTGCCTCATGGCCTTCAGCAAACAGCGAAGTGGGCAGGATTCGAACCTGCGCGGGGAGACCCCAATGGATTTCAAGTGCATCGCCTTAACCACTCGGCCACGAGTACGGGGGAGTAGACCAATTACTGCTCAGTTTGTGTCCAACACTGTTGCCTGTCCTACTTGCAACCAACCCAGCTCAGTCAGCAAGCGGAGATTGCAAGCTAGCCCTGCAAGCGTGTAAAACAGCGCTCCCACTGAGGAGAAATCAGGCTGCCATGTCTCATCCTATGTAATGGGGTTTTTCAGTACTGGCCCTGGGGACCGACAGCACTGCACAATTGGGAAGTCTGTCTTATTCTACTCACTCTGTGAGCACTCTTTCCTAAAGGGCTGACCATCAGAATCATGTGTGCCGAACAAAGGAGATGCACTGATCCCCGGGAGAAGGAAGGAACATCGCTCTAATACAGAGTCAGCAGAAGAGATGGACCCGTAGTGATAGCAAGCTGAGGCCTCCAAAAAGTAGACTGACCTTCGCCCAAACAGGGACTTGAATTAAGCAGACCACCTTCTGCCCTGTTGTATGTCACATTGCTGCCTGACCTACTTGCAACCTAGCAAGCCGAGATTGTAAGCTAGCCCTGGAGGCGGGAAAAACAGCAGTCCCACTGAGGAGAAATCAGGCTGCCATGTCTCATCCTATGTAATGGGGTTTTTCAGTACTGGCCCTCGGGACCGACACAACTGCACAAATGGGAGGTCTGTCTTATTCTACTCACTCTGTGAGCACTCTTTCCTAAAGGGCTGACCATCAGAATCATGTGTGCCGAACAAGGGAGATGCACTGATCCCCGGGAGAAGGAAGGAACATCGCTCTAATACAGAGTCAGCAGAAGAGATGGTCCCGTAGTGATAGCTAGCTGAGGCCTCCAAAAAGTAGACTGACCTTCGCCCAAACAGGGACTTGAATTAAGCAGACCACCTTCTGCCCTGTTGTGTGTCACATTGCTGCCTGACCTACTTGCAACCTAGCAAGCCGAGATTGTAAGCTAGCCCTGGAAGCGGGAAAATTAGCAGTCCCACTGAGGAGAAATCAGGCTGCCATGTCTCATCCTATGTAATGGGGTTTTTCAGTGCTGGGCCTGGGGACCGACAGCACTGCACAATTCGGAGGTCTGTCTTATTCTACTCACTCTGTGAGCGCGCTTTCCTAACGAGCTGACCATCAGAATCAGGTGTGCCAAACAAGGGAGGTGCACTGATACCCTGGAGCAGGAAGGAACACCGCTCCAGTACAGATTCAGAAGAAGAGATGGACCATAGTGATAGCAAGGTGACTCCGCCAAAAGTAGACAGACCTTCACCCGAACAGGGACTTGAACCCTGGACCCTCAGATTAAAAGTCTGATGCTCTACCGACTGAGCTATCCGGGCTCTTTTGGGGCACTGGCTTCTCACCTTTTATAAATCAGCAATTTTACAACAAGCTGCCCAGAAGAGACGCAGGTGTAACGAGGATGAAAGCTAGAAGCAGTTATGGCACAGAGAGCGAAGGACCATAGATGGCACAATTACCGTCACAGAAAGCTAAAGCAATACTGCAAATCCCTACCGTAGTTGGCAGAGCTCGAACCTGCGCAGGGAGACCACAATGGTTTTCAAGTCCATCGCCTTAACCTCTCGGCCATGACTACGCATAATGTTAGAAAGCAAGCCCCCTTGTCTGATGGCGCCCTGCACAGGCCAAGCTTCAGAAACAAAATCAAGCAGAAAGATGAGGTGGTAAAATATTTTCAACCTTCCCGTATACTCAATGGCAAAGGGTTGCCGTGACCCGGATTCGAACCGGGGTTGCTGCGGCCACAACGCAGAGTACTAACCACTATACGATCACGGCGTGCCACTGGCTCTCCCAAGACAACCCCTGGAGCCCGGATACAAGAAGCAGCAGCGGCGTGTTTGTCCATCGAAGAGGGTCTGGACATTTCGCAAATAAGTGCGAGGACCGTAAAAAATACATGGATGCTTTGCCTCATGGCCTTCAGCAAACAGCATAGTCGGCAGGATTCGAACCTGCGCGGGGAGACCCCAATGGATTTCAAGTCCATCGCCTTAACCACTCGGCCACGTCTACGGGAGTAGACCAATTACTGCTCAGTTTGTGTCCAACACTGCTGCCTGTCCTACTTGCAACCAACCCAGCTCAGTCAGCAAGCGGAGATTGCAAGCTAGCCCTGCAAGCGGGTAAAACAGCGCTCCCACTGAGGAGAAATCAGGCTGCCATGTCTCATCCTATGTAATGGGGTTTTTCAGTACTGGCCCTGGGGACCGACAGCACTGCACAATTGGGAAGTCTGTCTTATTCTACTCACTCTGTGAGCACTCTTTCCTAAAGGGCTGACCATCAGAATCATGTGTGCCGAACAAAGGAGATGCACTGATCCCCGGGAGAAGGAAGGAACATCGCTCTAATACAGTCAGCAGAAGAGATGGACCCGTAGTGATAGCAAGCTGAGGCCTCCAAAAAGTAGACTGACCTTCGCCCAAACAGGGACTTGAATTAAGCAGACCACCTTCTGCCCTGTTTTGTGTCACATTGCTGCCTGACCTACTTGCAACCTAGCAAGCCGAGATTGTAACCTAGCCCTGGAAGCGGGAAAAACAGCAGTCCCACTGAGGAGAAATCAGGCTGCCATGTCTCATCCTATGTAATGGGGTTTTTCAGTGCTGGGCCTGGGGACCGACAGCACTGCACAATTCGGAGGTCTGTCTTATTCTACTCACTCTGTGAGCGCGCTTTCCTAACGAGCTGACCATCAGAATCAGGTGTGCCAAACAAGGGAGGTGCACTGATACCCTGGAGCAGGAAGGAACACCGCTCCAGTACAGATTCAGAAGAAGAGATGGACCATAGTGATAGCAAGGTGACTCCGCCAAAAGTAGACAGACCTTCACCCGAACAGGGACTTGAACCCTGGACCCTCAGATTAAAAGTCTGATGCTCTACCGACTGAGCTATCCGGGCTCTTGTGGAGCACTGGCTTCTCACCTTTTATAAAGCAGCAGTTTTACAACAAGCTGCCTAGAAGAGCTAGAAGCAGTTATGGCACAGAGAGCGAAGGACCATAGAAGGCACAATTACCGTCACAGAAACCTAAGGCAGTACTATAAATCCCTCCCGTAGTCGGCAGAGTTCGAACCTGCGCGGGGAGACCCCAATGGATTTCAAATCCATCGCCTTTACCTCTCGGCCATGACTATGCCTAATGTTAGAAAGCAAGCGCCCTTGTCTGGTGGCGCCCTGCACAGGCCAAGCTTCAGAAACAAAATCACGCAGAAAGATGAGGTGGTAAAAAATTTTCAACCTTCCCGTATACTCAACGGCAAAGGGTTGCCGTGACCCGGATTCGAACGGGGGTTGCTGCAGCCATAACACAGAGTAATAACCACTATACAATTACGGCGTGCCACTGGCTCACCCAAGACAACCCCTGGAGCCCGGATACAAGAAGCAGCAGCGGCGTGTTTGTCCATCGAAGAGGGACTGGACATTTCGCAAATAAGTGCGAGGACCGTGAAAAATGCATGGATGCTTTGCCTCATGGCTTTCAGCGTAGTCGGCAGGATTCAAACCTGCGCGGGGAGACCCCAATGGATTTCTAGTCCAGCGCCTTAACCACTCGGCCACGACTACGGGAGTGGACCAGTTTCTGCTCAGTTTGTGTCCAACACTGCTGCCTGACCTACTTGCAACCAACCCAGCTCAGTCAGCAAGCGGAGATTGCAAGCTAGCCCTGCAAGCGGGTAAAACAGTGGTCCCACTGAGGAGAAATCAGGCTGCCATGTCTCATCCTATGTAATGGGGTTTTTCAGTACTGGCCCTGGGGACCGACAGCACTGCACAATTGGGAAGTCTGTCTTATTCTACTCACTCTCTGAGCACTCTTTCCTAAAGGGCTGACCATCAGAATCAGGGTTGCCGAACAAGGGAGATGCACTGATCCCCTGGAGAAGGAAGGAACATCGCTCTAAGAGAAATCAGGCTGCCATGTCTCATCCTATGTAATGACGTTTTTCAGTGCTGGGCCTGGGGACCGACAGCACTGCACAATTCGGAGGTCTGTCTTATTCTACTCACTCTGTGAGCGCGCTTTCCTAAAGGGCTGACCATCAGAATCAGGGTTGCCGAACAAGGGAGATGCACTGATCCCCGGGAGCAGGAAGGAACATCGCTCTAGTACAGATTCAGAAGAAGAGATGGACCGTAGTGATAGCAAGGTGACTCCGCCAAAAGCAGACAGACCTTCACCCAAACAGGGACTTGAACCCTGGACCCTCAGATTAAAAGTCTGATGCTCTACCGACTGAGCTATCCGGGCTCTTGTGGAGAACTGGCATCTCACCTTTTATAAAGCAGCAGTTTTACAACAAGCTGCCCAGAAGAGACGCAGGTGTCACGAGGATGAAAGCTAGAAGCAGTTATGGCACAGAGAGCGAAGGACAATAGAAGGCACAATTAGGTCACAGAAATCTAAAGCAATACTGCAAATCCCTCCCGTAGTCGGCAGAGTTTGAACCTGCATGGGGAGACCCCAATGGATTTCAAGTCCATCGCCTTAACCTCTCGGCCACGACTACGGCTAATGTTAAAAAGCAAGCGCCCTTGTCTGGTGGCGCCCTGCACAGGCCAAGCTTCAGAAACAAAATCACGCAGAAAGATGAGGTGGTAAAAAATTTTCAACCTTCCCCTATACTAAACGGCAAAGGGTTGCCGTGACCCGGATTCGAACGAGGGTTGCTGCGGCCACAACACAGAGTACTAACCACTATACGATCACGGCGTGCCACTGGCTCACCCAAGACAACCCCTGGAGCCCGGATACAAGAAGCAGCAGCGGCGTGTTTGTCCATCGAAGAGGGACTAGACAATTCGCAAATAAGTGCGAGGACCGTGAAAAATGCATGGATGCTTTGCCTCATGGCCTTCAGCGTAGTCGGCAGGATTCGAACCTGCGCGGGGAGACCCCAATGGATTTCTAGTCCATCGCCTTAACCACTCGGCCACGACTACGGGAGTGGACCAGTTTCTGCTCAGTTTGTGTCCAACACTGCTGCCTGACCTACTTGCAACCAACCCAGCTCAGTCAGCAAGCGGAGATTGCAAGCTAGCCCTGCAAGCGGGTAAAACAGTGGTCCCACTGAGGAGAAATTAGGCTGCCATGTCTCATCCTATGTAATGGGGTTTTTCAGTACTGGCCCTGGGGACCGACAGCACTGCACAATTGGGAAGTCTGTCTTAATCTACTCACTCTGTGAGCACTCTTTCCTAAAGGGATGACCATCAGAATCAGGTTTGCCGAACAAGGGAGATGCACTGATCCCCGGGAGCAGGAAGGAACATCGCTCTAGTACAGAGTCAGCAGAAGAGATGGACCGTAGTGATAGCAAGCTGAGGCCTACAAAAAGAAGACTGACCTTCGCCCAAACAGGGACTTGAATTAAGCAGACCACCTTCTGCCATGTTGTGTGTAACACTGCTGCCTGACCTACTTGCAAGCTAGCAAGCGGAGATTGTAAGCTAGCCCTGGATGCAGCTAAAACAGCAGTCCCACTGAGGAGAAATCAGGCTGCCATGTCTCATTCTATGTAATGGGGTTTTTCAGTACTGGCCCTGGGGACCGACAGCACTGCACAATTGGGAAGTCTGTCTTATTCTACTCACTCCGTGAGCACTCTTTCCTAAAGGGCTGACCATCAGAATCATGTGTGCCGAACAAGGAAGATGCACTGACCCCCTGGAGAAGGAAGGAACATCGCTCTAAGAGAAATCAGGCTTCCATGTCTCATCCTATGTAATGACGTTTTTCAGTGCTGGGCCTGGGGACCGACAGCACTGCACAATTCGGAGGTCTGTCTTATTCTACTCACTCTGTGAGCGCGCTTTCCTAACGAGCTGACCATCAGAATCAGGTGTGCCAAACAAGGGAGGTGCACTGATACCCTGGAGCAGGAAGGAACATCGCTCCAGTACAGATTCAGAAGAAGAGATGGACCGTAGTGATAGCAAGGTGACTCCGCCAAAAGCAGACAGACCTTCACCCGAATAGGGACTTGAACCCTGGACCCTCAGATTAAAAGTCTGATGCTCTACCGACTGAGCTATCCGGGCTTTTGTGGAGAACTGGCTTCTCACCTTTTATAAAGCAGCAGTTTTACAACAAGCTGCCCAGAAGAGACGCAGGTGTCACGAGGATGAAAGCTAGAAGCAGTTATGGCACATAGAGCGAAGGACAATAGAAGGCACAATTACCGTCACAGAAATCTAAAGCAATACTGCAAATCCCTCCCGTAGTCAGCAGAGTTCGAACCTGCGTGGGGAGACCCCAATGGATTTCAAGTCCATCGCCTTAACCTCTCGGCCACGACTACGGCTAATGTTAAAAAGCAAGCACCCTTGTCTGGTGGCGGCCTGCACAGGCCAAGCTTCAGAAACAAAATCACGCAGAAA